>NW_021163126.1:0-40000 GCF_004324835.1 Dendronephthya gigantea
AGTGATGTCAGTAGTTCCATTTACAGCATCAATTTTTCCAACGCTGACAACATACCGCTTTCTATTAAAAGGAATGCCGTCGACGCAATGAACATGATAGCAAGGGTTTCAGAGGAAGAACAGCACTTGTTGGTCGAAATGGAAAACAGCATCAAATCATTGCACACTTCATGCGTTAAACGAAGGGAAATTATATACAAATTGCAATTTACTGATGATCTGGACGTTAATATTATAGACGGAAATAAAGGAATTTATTCTCTTCAGTCCAAAGCGCTTCATGAAGACCAAGTAAACTTAGGTGTTGCATGTAATCTTTTTAAAAATTTCATTGTGTTACCAAGTGAAATTGTGAACTATAGGGAACAGTATATTGATGTGAAAGATGATTACATTGAGATCGACAGTGATGATGACGATGCTGAAACTGAAGATGTTGATGCTGACGATGAAAGTGAACTTCTGGTTTAAATTTCTTGCTGAACTTAAAACTGTATAATATATATCACAACGACAATTGTAATTATCAAAATAGGAACTCGTTATATGTAAACTCATTTATCTGTCGATTTTACTTAGTAGATTGTCGCTCTTGATATATACCTGGAAAACTTAATTTTGACGTCACATAATAAAATAGGCAATAGTTAGTGTAATAATTAGTACAGTAACAAAATAAACCATGGCTGGTTCGATTCCAGCGCATGGTATTGTGGTAAGATTGGCATCATTAAATTGTTATACCGTGGCAATGAATTTTTTGCTTAACCAATGAAATATACCCATATTCCATGTGTTAATTTATTTTTTACATAAAATAAAGCATTTAGATATAAGCATTTAGACAACTTTAATCTAAGCTCAGACATATCAATCTCCACACTCGTTTCAGGAGCATGGGCCGATTTATCTGGGTCTAGGAATATAAAAAATTAAATCATTTAGATAAGAAAGGTTGCGACACATGCATGGCCAATCATTACTGATTTCGGAAAAAAAGTTTGTGGAATTAAAACAATATAGATGCTTACATACATCTATGCATGTATATATACACTCAAAACCATGATCTCTTCACCCAGTCTCAACCTAGTTACTACTTCAATGCAGTATCACTCAAGTTGTAGAAACTCGTAATTGGAGACATATCCCTGATGGTGATACGGGCCATTGGGTTCATTTATATGTACTTGTTTATCATGGCATATTTATGAAATAAAATAAATAAATAAAATGAAACTGCACATGTGAGATACTATCTAAAAGCTCGTTCGTACAAATTACCAGAAATCTCAGGACAACTTGGCTGTGTTTGTGACTTGGTTACATCTGAAAAATAATTTAGATTTTAGTAAATGATTTACTCACAAAAATATAATAATAATTCAAACTATTGCTTTCAGATATTATTAGCTGTACATTAAAAAGCTTTACAAAACTGCACCATTAGTTTTACCAACGGTTTCCCTCTTATGTTCGTAACATTGTTTCTGTCCACCAGTTACTGCCTGCATTTGTGATCGAGCTATAATAACCAAAATTAAAGGCATCAGATTGTCACATCCTAATATAATGATATCTAAAAGTATTCAAGATCTCTTTTGACTGAATGTTGTATAAGAAATGGAGGTTACCTATTTTGTTTACCATCTCACGACATAATTAGTGAAAACACCGTCGTCAGCAAGATCAACCATCTGTGGTGAATAAAGCCGCTCTGGAACTTTTCTTCCATATCCCAACCAGATAGATGGGCAACCCAACTCATCAAGTTGCTTCATCTAATATGATCAATTATCACCGTAAATGATCGTATAATTTTAAGAATTGTTAATTTGGTGTAGTCAAAAAAAGTTGCTTGCTTGTTAATTCACTAAAGGTTACTTGTGTACAATAGTGTTGATCTGATTATTTTTGATATAATGTATGCTGTAGCGAGTCCTTTTAACTTTTTTTTAACACGGTAGTTCATTAAGCTGGCCATACTATCACTTTTTTGCTTTAACCAGATACCATTGAAACAAACTGAAAAACCACCCAAAATATATGATATATATGATCTTACATTTGTTTCTATATTTGTTATAATTCTCTTAACCATTCTTTCCTTGCTAATTGAACCCGAGGTCAAAAGGTTTTCATTTGCATTTGCAGCAAGTCCCTCAAATTCAAGTCTTTCATCTTGACTTAGATTTTGGTATGCCTCATTTCCTCGCCTTTGAATTTCAGCATAATTTATGCCTTCATTTCTCAGTTTCCTAACTAACAGCAAGATTGGATATACAAAATTAAACTATAAATAGCCATTTCCTGTGTGATGAAAAGTCTGAACTTATATTATAACATTAAGAGGTTTTTGTGGTTACATGTACCTACTTTAGGCATGCAGTATAGCCGAAGCAATTTTCTAGAATGTTTAGTTTTATTAAAAACACTGCCACAAATCAACATTGTTATCTTAAGCCGCATTTACACAGGACTAGGTAAAATTAACCCTGTTCACATTACCAAAATCTTACCCAGGTCAGGTCCAGGTCAGGTCCAGGCCTGGTCAAGGCCACCTTCTGCTGTTGGCCCGAATAAAAAACGTTCACATCTAAGCCTAGGCCTGCTCCAGGCCAGGTCAAAGCACGTAATGTAAACGTGGCTTTAGATGGTCTACAGTACATAAGTGTATAATGGAGGTTTAGACCTAGTTACCAAGGCTATTTGTAATATTTACATGTACCTTCTTCACTTGCAAGAAATTTACTTTTGAACACGCTGTATGCTGACTTCCTGCAAATTTTGCCGGGGAGATTTTCCTTAGGCTCTCTTTCGCCTCTTTTTATTGCCATTCCCCTGGCATGCTTTTGATTTCCAATCCAATTATAAAAATTTCAAATACACCTCCACCTTAATGAACTTTTGAATTAACTTGAATAACTTTATTGAACCACCTAAGTTAACCTGAATGAAACCAAATAAATTGTTCTAGAGAAACATGTGTATTGCTATATTATCAAAACTCTGCTGTGTAATTAAATACAATATAAAAATTTTTTTTGAAGCAAGTCTTGAACATAAGGGTTTTTATGTCCGTATGTAAGGTAGAACACCTATATAAGGATTAAAATCTCATGTATGAGATTCTCACTGTATTACTAGCTGTTTTCACTGCTGACCTTGTATAAGCTGATATATAGTCAGTAGAACAGCCAATGAGATTGCAACATATACTGTGAGTTGCTATGTATCATATACATCATATTGCTATATATCATATGGATGATATATATCATATTATATATCTCATTATATATTGTATATGAAATAATGAGATATATAATGTATATGATATAGCATGGTACTTGAGTTGTAATGCAATCTGATTGGCTGATATATTATATATCACATATAAGGTCAGCAATGAAAACAGCTATTAATACAGTGAGAATTTCAGAGATGATTATTTTACCTTAATTACAACTTAAATATACTCACATAAAAACACTTATGTTCAAGACGTGCTCCCAAAATTATCTTTTTTATATGGTATTTTAGAATTACACCAGAGTTCTGACAATGGCAATATACACATACATCAACATGTTTCTCATAGAACCATTCATTCAATTTTTGTTTGGCCTCAAAAAATGAGGAAAAATAAATTTAAATAAAACAACTTTTAGTATTCCACTGGAAACTACCTACATCACAATCTTAGAATATTAGCAATTAATATTTGACCTTAATCACTTGCTCATCAAGACCAGTCATGTCCACTGCCTTTTTTAAAAGTCCTTCCTTTTCAGTGTTGTCATTCCTTCCTCCCAAAAATATGATAACTTCTGTTTTTGTTCAATGCTTAAATAACAATGAGAAGACATCTAGAAAAGAAAATATTATATTTTTATAAAATTATACCCATTTACTGATTATCATCACACCTGATCAAGTACCTGAGACCATTTAGTATCACAATAAAATGTTTTTTCATTTTTCAATTGACAACTGTTTTCTCTGCTAATTCCCAAAACTACTTACTTTCACTTAAAAAATACTTCCCATCCTATGCCTGAGTGCAAAGTTGCAAAATCACAGATGACAAAGATGATAAGCAATTACAAAAGAAACAACAAAAAAGTAAATCAATGCAGTTTTTCCTCTTGAGAAGCACAAGTAAACTTTGTAGAATCAACCAAGATGGTGCCTAATGACTGATTATGATGTCATATGCAAACCAAGAATATCAATAAAATAATTGTCCTTTTTTTTGAAAGTATTCTAGTATGCACAACCATATGATACAACCAATCAATACAGGTATAGCAGCCAAAAATATGTGCATGCCATCAATGTTTATCATCCTATACGAATATTGGGCTGCCTATAATACAATACAATTCACAGTCCTTAAAAAAACAGGGAATGAATGATATCCCAGCTAAAAGTACAAAGTTTGTAACCTTGGTTTTACTTGTCAAATAATTTTAAAGCTGTACAGTACATGTACATATTAACAGTTAACTTGAGTTATCCACAATATATAGTTCAAACAAAACATGTGTGGACATTATTACCAATCTGCATAAATAGATTCATCTTAATGTCTGTGTTGCTTTTAAGTGTTCTTTCGATATTGTATAAATTACTCCATACACCATACACAGCAGCCAACGTTCCATATTTAGTCAGCGTTCTTGAGAATGTTAAATTAAAATACACCAATTTATAACAGTAGATTTATTCCAAATGAAGGACAAAAACTGTTTAGTCAATAATATAACTATACATATAGCTTTAAAAAGTTTATCCATACTGCCTGTATTTCAAAATAAACGCAACAAATATTAGAGCAGTACTAAAAATGAATAATTCATTAGCGCCTAAAAATAGCCCTCTTGATGGCTATTTTTATGTAAATCCAGTTTATTTAACTTGACGATATATACACTACTCATCTCACTTTTTCTCATCTTTATATTTCCAAATTTTGCATATGTTGTGAAAACAGAATCCTATAGAATTTTATTGTTTTCAAGTTTCGTGTTTTCAGATCCTACACGTACACTGTTATTTTCAAGGTGTTATTTTAACCCCCAAAATAGGGGTTACAAAAAAAGTCTAAAATAAGCCCTTTTTTGGGGTTAAAGTGATCCCCCTATGGGTATTAAAATTTAACCCCGATTTTGGGATTAAAATGACACCTATTTGGGTGTTAAAATGAACCTGTTGGGTATTAAAAATTTAATCCTGTTTAGGGTGTTAAATCTATTTAATACCAATGAGGGATTAAAACACACATGTGTTAAAATTATTAATTGTAAATTTTTAAAAGCTCACCTCCAATAAAAAGATTCAATTTTCTTCTTTTAAAAACATTTCTTTGATGGATTTAAAAATAAATAAGGGGCGGCGCGCGATATTTTGGATAAAATATATATTTTGCTGTTGCATAGCAACGACTTTTACATTAAATCCTAATGCCGTATTAAGATGAACATCGACAGTCAGTGTCAGTCATTTGCGCAAAGTCACCGTTAAGTCTTCTTCGGTAAAAATAAATGTCTTTACGAATAACCCAAGTGAATAGTACAAGTAGATTGATTACACTGCCATTCAGCTTTTTCGAAGGTATTTATAAATTCTTCTATTAATAAGTATAAATTCAATGGTGACAAATTGTGGTGAAAATTAGTATTTCTTGCACAATACAGTAGACTTAAAAATTAAAACACTACAACTGTACTTCGGTATGTAAAATGTCATTACAAACAATCAACAATCAATAGAATTTCTATCATAAATGTGTCCAACGCGAAATACAACTATATCTATCATTTTTCATGTTCAGAGAAACCATTAAGTAATTGTGCAAACACATAAGATCTGATTGTAACATAATTTGGAATCAATATCCCATTTTATTTTTTTGTTAGTAATACACCTAGTTACTACACACAAATAAAATGGTGATAATGAACTCAAGTAATGGTATATAATTAATCCGAACGACTGTAGAGTACATGCATGCATGATTATGAATTAATATATAAATTGCACTTGGACCTGTTAAGTTAATAATATACATGAAAAGTACAAAGTAGGTGAATATCTATTAACTCAGTGTCTTGAAATAAGTAACAATGCTATAAGGCCTATCTACGCGGTATGACTATATAGTTCTTGTATACAATTCTTATATTGGTGTATAAAGAAAATGCTGATGCTAATATTTTCTTTCATATCAGTCCATGAAATATGACATATTTGCACACATTGATTTAAGTAATATGCCAGGATAAAGGATACAACTATACTATGCTCATATTGTGTACATGGGCCCTTGTGTTCTTATTTAGGCATCCATGTCTTTTAATAATTTATTAATTGTTACACGTTTTTTTGCATCTTTTCTATTTTCAAGCAAACTGGCTTCAAGGAAGGAGAAGAAATTCCTACCTTTTGTTGAGTATTTGATGTTGAATACATAGTACGAGCCCAAAAGGATAACAATGCCATTCACAAGATTGGGTTGTTGAAGTTTAGCAATGATTTCTCCTTCTGCAGCCAAGTAAAGTGGTGCGATGGAGCCACATGTTCCAGCTCCAATCAGCATTGGGGTGACTGATGCTCCAATAATTTTATCAATTGATTCATCATCCTAAATTAAAGGTAAGAAAGGTAATTAAGCAAAGTTGTCTTTGTTTGTTTGTAAAGTGGAAACAGTTGTGATTTGTTACAGGTACAATAGACCATACCATTATGAAATTTAATAACAAAATACAAAGAGCAGGATGCTTTGCAAGATTTTTCAGGCTTTTTAACCAAAAACCTAGCAAAGCATTTTGATCTTAAGTATTTAAATTTTGCCATATAAAATGTTGTAATGGGTATGGTTTATTGTAACAAACAGTTGTTAGAACATATGGCTTCGAATTACAGAATAACATGAACTTGGTATATAGTCATATGCCTCTGATCATGTGTGAACAGGTTCATATTCTTATAGAAACAGCTACTGTACACTCTTAATTGGGTTTGACTCTTGCTTAAATAAAATTCATACAGTGCAGATTTTAATGACTGATGCTTCACTGGTTGTCTTCCCTTTCAGCAATATTTGTAGTATCATTACTGAACCATCTTCCTCAATTTCTACAGAAGAAATTAGAGAAAAATAAAGATTGAGTTTTACATTTAATTAGTTGAAGGTACTGTTGGCAATTGTCAAACTCTACCAATATGTACGGTTATTAAAATCATGTATGACTATCACTGTGAAGCTGATTAGAAAAGAAGAATGATACAAGTTTTGTGGTATACAGACATTTTGGTAATCTTGATTTGACTTGCAGACCTGAAATAATATTTTAAAGATTAACAAAAGATATATTACCACTCTTCCTTTCGGGTTCTTCTCTAATGCATTGTTCAATGGTGTTTAACAATTCATGGAGTTGTTTTGATGATTTTTTTTTGTTTGCCCAACTGTTAATATTTTCGCCATTAACATTTTTTCGTAGGTTGCTACAATCTTCTTACATTTTACCATGTCTTTGAGGCACTCAAATTCTGATTTGAGCTATATAAAGTTAATAAAAGTAAGTAAATTTAGTGAACTGGTAAAATACAGTTTAATTGTACTGTACGTGCATGAATGCAGAAGATTTGCTAACAAAGTATTCTTTCGCCAGTTTTCATTACCAGTAAAAAGGTTTTTAAAATTTTGCAGATGGAAACTGTATACGAGAAGCAAACAATACCCGTGAACTGTGTACACATGATATTAATAATACTGCACAGAAGTAGTATACCTCGGTGACCATCCTTAAAGCTGGATAGTCCAACAATAATAATTTCAAAGTTGTTGGACTTGTGATGATTCGTTCTCGCCTTCTTTGGAACGTGGCCAACATGGATTCTTTGATCCCAGGTAAATTTCTGTTCTTGGTCTTTACCAAGTCTTTCTTCATGAATGAGATATGTTCGTTGCACATCTCTTCAGTTTCTGGAGGAAACAATAGGAATTTAATAGCAATAAGTTTGTCAAACTGTAGAACGAGAGTAAGCTCGGCTCGTTACATATGCTACGTTACGCTACGATACAGTTGAAGTGGAAAACAGGCTTTATGCTACACAGGAGTGGGCAAATGATACGAAATTGCATATTTGCTATAAAGCACAAAGCTAACACATACAGTGAACAATTAACTCACTCCGATTGATTGTGTCTTGATTTCTAGTTGACTCCCACTGGAATTATGACGTCACAGGAAACCCAAGAATACTAATATGTATAATGTATACAGTGCAGTGCAGTACATAACAAGAACGTCATCGACTTCATTTCCTTCTCTTCTTTTACTGGTTGTACCTGACGTGGACGTGGAAGAAAGTGAGGCAGATGTTGAACGCACTACCTTTCGTTGATAGCGGCGTTTGTTTTTAAAACGGTTGGCAATCGATAGCTACCATGATGCCTTGTATGTATAATGGTATGTATATATAAACCGCATTACAACAGTTCATACATTAAGCCAGTTTTTGCAAACCTTGAAGGGAAAACCTAAGTTCATCTACTTTAATAAGTGAGAATATTATCTTCAACTGCACGTGTCAGTGTGCCCATATTTACTGGTAGTAATACTCTACTGACTATTTACGCGAGAAAATTAGGGTTAAACGTACGTTCCACATCCAAGCTTGTCGGCGAGAAAAGGGTATTTCGATATAATTTTGAAAGCGACGTACTCTCTTTCGTGCTTTCGTGGCATCATTGTGTGGAGGCTTATTACGTTGCAAACATCCCTGTTAAATTCGTTTCTTGCCGTACCACTCAATTTGCCATTCGCGAGTCCTTCGGTTACTGCAGGAGAAAACTACAAGCCAAAATATATCAGAATTCAATTTAAAAATTGTGGTCCACTCATGTGATTCAACAAGACGAAGTAGAGTCAGAGATCAGACTCAGAGTTAAGTCAGAGTAAAAAAAATGAAAGCATTTTATTAGTTAGCGTAAGTTGCATGTTGATTTATTTTAATACCCGTTTAAACGACGTAAAACCTATTTTCTAATTGGTAGTTCGTTGTCCCTGGAACACGTGCTTGCGCAATATGCGAATCAGTTTTAATATATGCGGATTTTTGTAAAGTTTTCCCGACACTTTTTTACATCACTCAATAAACCTTTCCCATATATTTTTCGGGCGCACAATGGGAGACGGTAGCTGAAGGTCAATTTGAGTTGTGATTTTGCTATGTCCAAGAGCAATTTTTATTGACAAAGAAGGAAAAAAAATAAGCTTTTTTAAATACAAAATCGCTCCTAAAAAGAGCGAAATCGCAACTCAAAGTTGATGATAATCACGCAGACAACACCCATAACGATTGATCAAATAAGAACTAGCCAAACTACACTTCTTACCGTCAAAACGGCCTACGTTTCTAAATACATATGCATGCGCAAAAATGAACAGTTTGCAAAGGCTGCTTTCCAGTTACGCGTTTCTTTACGCGCGCGTACACGCTCGTAAAATTTTAAATTTTATATAGATAGAATTCTTTATTATTCTTACAAGAAAAGTACTCAAAACATACGTTTGAGTTTACAGCGTTTTCTAGGATTAAATATATTACAGGATAAGATTTACTGTTATTTACATAATTTTAACTATTAATTACTATAAAACTAAGACGATAATTGGCTGTAATCTACAAGACCAAGACAATAATAAGTGGATTTATTATACAAATTTAAAAAGGCATCTGTTTATAAAAGTGTGTTTATAATGTTCGGTTCCTATTACAGGTAACTCGAACTCGTGTCCCCTCTGTCTTAATTGTCTATTTAACTTATTCGGCAACAATTCTTGTAATGCATTATTTTCATTGTTTGTAATATTCTTCCATAATTTCCTGTCTCTGTCCACAATAATTTCTTTAAAATCATACTTTTCTGATATCTAACCATTTCGATATGCACGGCAAATAAATTTTTCGATTTGATCAATGTACTTGCTATGGGTGCTGTTATGTACTCGACATTCAGTGTAAAAAGATGTATATTTCATATCAGAAATCATTTATATACACATATAAATATTACGTCATTGAATAATAATTATACCTAACTAATTATTCCAAAGTCTCAACATCTCCCTCATTCAAGAAGATTTAATAAATGTCAGAAGAAATTATAAAGTTTTAAATGTTTTTTTTTTCTCAATGTTTTCTCACAGTTATACTAAATATGTTCTGGATACACAATCTGGATTCACTCCGTAACGCTGTGGCTTACGCACTCTGCGTCCATATCTCGTGATCTGGATTCCTTCTGTATTTGCGTGCTTCTCTTCTTCAACTGGTAAATGTTCTGTCTGCAGTGGTACGTGTTCTGTCTGTGGGGTATCCTCTTCTGAGTCCTCATTGAATGAGTCACACTGCCTTTCATTAGTCTTTAAAAGGTGTTGTCGATTTCGTCTGAATATTTGACCATCTTGAGTCTGTACCAGATACGATTGTGGTGCCGTATCATGTTGCTCAATGACAGTCACTTGTACCCACTTTCCTTTCCTTTGCATTCTTGCAGCCTCTCCTTTGCGAAGGGGCGGTAGAACTCTTGACCCAATGTCATAGTATTTCTTTTGGATTTGCTGACTTGATCGCAATTTTTCCACAACATTTTGTTGGATTTGTGGCTGTAACAATGGTGTAATGGTCGGAAGACGACTCTTCAATCTGCGACTCATAAGCAGTTGTGCTGGCGATTTATTAACGCTATCCAAAGGACTATTACGATATTCCAGTATTGATAAATAGGGATCTTGGCCACTTTCATCAGCTTTCTTTAGTAATTTTTTTACTGTTTGGACTGTTCTTTCAACCTGTCCATTGGACTGAGGATACCCAGGGCTCGAAGTGATGTGAAGAAACTCCCAAACTTCGGAAAAGTTCTTGAATTCAACACTTGCGAACTGTGGTCCATTATCGCTGACGACCTCATCCGGTATTCCATGACGGGCAAAAATTGACTTTAATGCAGTGATGGTTGCTGAACTCTTTAAACTCGGAAGCTTAGCTACTTCTGGAAATTTAGAATAGTAGTCGACACACAGAAGATAGTTAGTGTTCTTGAACTCGAATAAATCAACTCCTATCTTTGCCCATGGCCGGTCTGGTATCTCATGAGGAGTCAAGGGCTGTTTGATGTTACTGTTCCTGTTTTCGTTACAAGTTGGACACTTTGAAACCATTTCTTCGATTTCATTTCCCATGCCGGGCCAAAAGAGTATTTCACGTGCTCTCTGCTTACATTTGACGATTCCCAAATGAGCTTGATGTATTCTTTTAAGCATTTCACCTCTCAGGACCTTCGGAACAATTAACTTCTGATTTCTGAACAATAACTGGTGCATATAAGTGAGCTCATTTTGGTACGACCAGAACTCTCGAATGTCGGGATGTACTTGACTTCTCGTATTAGGCCACCCGCTCAATATTACAGTCTTCAAGTTCTGTAAGGCTGTGTCTTGATCTGTGGCATCTTGAAATTCTTTTAGTTTCTCTGGAGAAATTGGCAGTTCCAGATCCAAAAGACAAACTTCTAATTCTTCATCAAGAAGACTTTCTTTCTCTTCATTTAAATGCGCTCGGCTTAATGTATCAGGGAGGTACATTTCTTTGCCAGGTTTGTAGGTTACTTCTAGACTGTAACGTTGAAGCTGAAGCAACATTCTCTGCAATCGAAGTGGCGTCTGGTGCAAGGGCTTTCGAAAGATGGCTTCAAGTGGTTTATGATCGGTTTCCACTTTTACCGTTTGGCCGTAGATGTACTGGTGGAACTTGCTGCAACCATAGACTACAGCAAGCAGTTCTTTTTCAATTTGAGCACATTTTTGCTGATTACTAGTAAGGGCTCTTGATGCATAGGCAATGGGTTGTTGATCTTGCATTATCACTGCACCAAGGCCATGTGAACTGGCATCGACCGACAATGTTACAGGACAATTGACATCATAGTACTTCAGCACTGGTGTTGAAGCAACTAGAGATTTCAGCTGTTGGAAACTCTTCTTCTGAGACTCTCCCCAATGCCATTCTGTCTTACTTTCAAGAAGACTTCGCAATGGTGCACTGATTTCTGACAAATTTGGTAAAAACTTTGCTAAATACTGGACCATACCCATGAATCTCATAACAGCTTGCTTATCAGCTGGTTCTGGCATCTGTTGGATTGCACGTATCTTCTCCGGATCAGGTTGTAAACCATCAGCAGTAACTAAGTGACCCACATAGGTTAGCTGAGTGCGTTGGATCTCACATTTCTCACGATTCAGTTTCAAGTTCCTTTCTTGACACCGATCAAGGACAGACCTCAAGCGTTGGTTATGTTGGCTGATATCCTTCCCCCATACCAAAATGTCATCTGCGATGCATTCAACTCCATCAAGTCCTTCGAGCAGTGTTGTCATAACTTTCTGGAAAACCTCTGGAGCTGACGAAATGCCAAATGGAAGTCTCTTAAAGCGATACCTTCCAAATGGAGTATTGAAGGTGCACAATGTGGAACTGCTATCATCAAGCTCTATTTGCCAGAAACCAGAACTGGCATCAAGGGTAGAAAATACCCGGGCCTTTGGAAGTCGCGATACAACCTCTTCAACAGTTGGCAGTGGGTAGTGCTCACGTCGGATGGCTCGATTTAAATCACGAGGATCAATGCATATTCTTAACTTGTTGGGATAACGACAGTTACCATACTGTTTACCCAACTGGTTGGCTCAGACTGTTTTTCAATCACCCCGAGATCTACCATCCGTTCCAATTCCTTTAGTATTCTGTGGCGCAATGCAGCAGGTACTTTTCTTGGTGGATGAATGACTGGCTTTATATTAGGATCTACTTCAATGTGATGTTTTCCAACTGACTGAATGCAACCAAGACCAGAAAATAAGTCTGGATAATGATTGAGAATGTCATCGCCACTTTCGTTGTCACCATCAGATCGATGCAAATTCATGATTCTTTCAATTAATCCCAATTCCAAACAGGTTTTCCTGCCCAGCAGTGATGGAGCATCTTCATCTATTATCTGAAATGTGATTTGATAGAACTTGTTCTTTCGCTGACATTCAAATCTTGTTTTTCCAACTGGAGTGATTTTGTGCCCTGAGTAACTTACCAATCTGGCATTCGATGCAACAATCGGGAAAATGTTATTTTGAGCGATGTTATTTTGAACAATGCTGTTGTAAACATTGCGTGACATGACATTGCACTGTGCGCCAGTGTCAAGTTTAACTTCAATAGCTTTGTTGTTTATTATAATATTTTCGGTCCAGTCGTCGTCGCTAGAATTTTCCACCATTCCGATGAAAAAATCATCCATCTCATCTTGGGTATCAACTTGGAATGCTTGCTTATTCACTGGCACTAATCTCGATCGACAAACTCGAGCAAAATGGTTTTCCTTTCGACAGTTATTACAAATCTTGCCAAAAGCTGGACAGGCCTTTTGATAACTAGAATGTTCTCCACCGCAATTTCCACACTTTCATTGCACGTAGCCATAGTTTGACTGCTGGGTTGACTGATGTTGTTTTGAATACAACCTTGGATTTAGCGATTTACTCGGGTAAGTAAATTTAGATCTTTGCAGTGCATGAAGGGACTTGTCGTTGTCATTGTTAAATTCTTTCAACTCTCTTGCACTTGCTTCACTCGCACGACATATATCGATAGCTTTTTGTAAGGATAGGTCCGCTTCACGAAGTAATCTTGCTCGTAGTTGATCACTTCTGATTCCTCCGACTATTCTGTCACGTATAAGACTATCAGTCAATGTACTAAATTCGCAATGTTTAGCTTTGTTTCTTAAATCGGTAGCAAAAGCATCGATTGTCTCAGTTGGTCCTTGTGATCGTGTGAAAAATTGATGGCGTAGAAACGTTAAATTCTTTCGTGGTTCACAGTACTGTTTGAATTTGTCTTTTAAGATATCGATTTTGTGTTCATCACCTTCCTTGGCAAAGTCGAAGGCGTTAAATACGGCACGAGCTTCTTCGCCGGCCACGTGTAGAAACGTGGCACACTGGACTTTCTCGCTTTTCTCGCCAATTTCGCTCGCAATGAGGAAAAGTTCGAAGCTTTGAATCCACTTTCGCCAATTTTCTGCTAAGTTTCCTTCCAGGCAAAGTTCACCTGGAGGCTTTAATTGTTCCATTTTGTTCAAAAAAATCCCATACCTGACACCATGTTATGTACTCGACATTCAGTGTAAAAAGATGTATATTTCATATCAGAAATCATTTATATACACATATAAATATTACGTCATTGAATAATAATTATACCTAACTAATTATTCCAAAGTCTCAACAGGTGCCTCCCCAAAGTTCAATTCCGTAAACAAATAACGACATTATTAAGCTTTTGAATAAAAGGTCTAACTGTTTGGTTTGTATACCATAATACTTACAAACTCTCAATATGTACATTCTTCCTCCTGCTTTGCTAATCATTTCATTAAACTGTAAGTCCCATTTATCAGGTACATTTTCCAACGTTATTTCTAATAATTCCAGCCATGATTTACGTACGATATTTGGAATGGGAGTTGGTAAAGGTGTTGGGATTTTACTTTGTATGACCATTTCATATGTTTTTTCCATATTGAGCTGCATTCTATTTCTTTCGGACCATTCTTTAATATTGCTTACCTCAATCATTGATGTATCTCCATAATCATACCCGGGGATTTCTAATGTCAAGTCGTCAGCAAATTTCACTAATTCATTTTGGGTATTGACCGTTTTAATGTCATTTACCATTATCGAAAACAGTACTGGACCCAACACAGTTCCTTGAGGAACTCCTCTATTGATGTTAACGTAGTTTGTTCTGATTCCATCAACCTTTACTCTTTGATGACGATTGTCCAAGAAACTAATAATCCAGTTAATAATATAAGGATTAAGAGGAAGGTTTTTCAATTTGCTACAAAGGATGTCATGCGGCACACTGTCAAAGGCTTTCTTTAAGTCGAATGAAAAGACTCTCACATATCTGGCACCATCTTCCAGCCATTTTAATGCCATATGTTAGCACTTAATCAGGGCCATTATAGTGTTGTGGCCGCTTTTATAAGCAAATTGGTCTGAATCAATAATGTCATGAATAGAATGTGCAATTTCGGCTTTATATATACATTTCTCAAATATTCTCATGATTATGTCGGTCAAGGAGATGGGTCTTAACCAATTGCAATTCTCTACAGTCGATTCCTTAGGTATTGGTACAATATCGGCTCTTTTCCAAGCTCTCGGGACGTTAGCATTTCTCAAAGATAAATTGAATATTTGTGTGATGGTTGGTGCTAATTCGACTCCAAACTCTTTCCAAAACCAATGTGGTAAGTCGTCGGGGCCTGCTGATGTACGTTTTTGATTTTGAAGAAACTTGGAGACCATTTCTACTGTTAACTTAGGAACTCTGGTACCTTCTGGAATTTCTTGTAACTCTGGTGCCCTGTAAAGTGGGTCGGTGCAAACATCATGGAAGAAATTGTTTATCTCATCAGCATCGATGAAAGATGTAACTGGTATTTTGTTATCAGTTCTTCCTGTAATTTTATTAATATTTGACCACCAGTCTTTTGTTCCGGATTTGTATTTTTTATTATCATTCCGTACGGCGTAGAATTGATTTCTTCGAATAAGTTTATTTATTTGAGTTTGTAACCGAATATTAGCTTCACTGTCTCTGGCTTTAATTGCTTTCTTCCTTTGTTTTAATAAATGTTTTACTAGGGGAGATATAAATAGCGGGTCTCTAGTGGATGTGCGAACTTTAATCGTCGGAAAACTTTTCTCAAATTTAGGCTCGATAATTTTGTAAAACTTTTCGACCATCTCTTCCAATGAAGCATGACTACACAAGACTTAGACGAATTGCAGTTTGAGCTAGAATCTCTTTTATTCACTAAAACTCAAAGTGAATTAAGAGATTTCGCGACTTCGATTGAAATAGACACTGACCTCTCGGATAAAAGCAAAATAGCCGCCACAAAGATAATTCAAAAATCAATCGAAGGAAGGCTAAATGCCAAAGGGGAGTTGCCCCAAAAAGTTGAATGGGTTCAAAAGGCAATTGATTCTTTAAAACCTGTGCCGCAAAGAAAAGTGAGTCAGATATTGCGTGGAACGGACTACAGAAGCAAATCGACGAGTTAAAGCGCAAACAACAGGCGGAAATGGACAACATGTTGTCTAAATTGGCACAGGCGAAAATAGCGCAAGATAAAGAATCAGTGCATGAGACAAATGATAAAGTGCATGAGACAAATGATAAACCTAATCAAGTAAAAGCGTCGAAAGAAACAAGTATTAACGAGCAAATCTTGCGTCGCGAATTCAAAATCGCAGGACAAATCGGCAAGCCGGGTCAAACAGACAAGCTCACATTCGTGTCACTAACTCATCAAATAGATTCCGGTTTGAAGCGCAAATACAAGGAAAACAAAATCGTTGACGCAGTAATCCGCACTATTTCTCTGCACAGCAGTTTGCGCAGCTACGTAGAAACTCTGAATGATTTGTTTCTCCCTAAATTGAGGAAAATTCTACGCGTGCATTATCGAGAAAAATCAGTGTCAGAGCTTTACCAGCAGCTGGCTACGATATTTCAACACCCAAAGGAAACAGCACAGCAATTTCTACTTTGTGCCCTTGATTTGCGCAACAAAGTAGGTTTCGCAAGCAAGGAATCTGACTGCGAAGTACATTACGAAGAGCCCTTAATCAATAAGACCTTCATGAAATCCTTTGAGACCGGTCTTCGAGATGACATTCTCGCCGCGAACTTGCGACCTATACTTCGATCAACGGTATTGACAGATGAGGATCTCATGAGACATGTCAACGAGCTGGCATCCCACCAGGAAGAAAGACAGAACAAGCTTGCGTCGGAGAGAAGACTAGCTAAAGTTAACTCGTGTGGAGTAAGCGAGCAAGAGTCGAAGCCGAAGAAATCGGTTGACAGCAACCAGCAAATTTTGGCAGAAATTCACGAAATCCGGACCGAAGTAGAGAACCTAAAAAGACATGCCACTCGAAGTCCCTACCTATCGGAAGAGGATCGGAACGAGCCGTACGACGCTTGGAGATCAACAAAGCCTACACGATATCGCGGACGGGGGTGCGAAGCTTGTAAGAAGCGTAAACTCAGCTCCAGTTGTAACCATTGTTTTGCCTGTGGCGAATTAGGCCATATTCCGTCAGAGTGCGTGAAAAATTCAAAGCGACAGGGAAACGACTACCGGCAACCCCGCAGTCGGGACAGGGATTAGCTGGGGAATCGACATCCCGTCAGTGTAACAATTGTTTGAACGTGTTAAGTAGAAACTTTTTGCGTTGCAAGTGTTGTAAATTGGTGAATTACTGCAACCAAACATGTCAGAAAGCGCACTGGCCTCATCATAAGACGTTGTGTAACGCCATTTGTAAAGAAACTAACTGCTTAAATGGAACGTCACCAGACAACCATGCAGCGGTTTCATGAGCCACCTCACGCCAAAAGAACATGGTATATATAGTCTGCTAATCAGCGGCACAAAGCTTGTATGGTCACGTGGGTTTCCCGAGAAATTGTGGGACTCATTTTGATTGGTTAGCTTATAATTATGCAAAATAATCAAAATTTCAGAATATTTATTATTTTCACAAACAACATGGCGTCCTTCATCGAACCATCTTTGCTTGAAGAAGAGCACTTTTCGGAAGCTATTCGGATTGTATGCTGTTTTTTTCAAGTGGAAAGTCTTCATCGAGAGCAAGTCGAGGCACTCAAAGCCTTCTTACTCGGTAAGAATATCTTCTTTAGTGCTGGCACAGGCTACGGGAAGTCTCTAGTCTTCCAAGCGGTTCCTCTCCTCGCTGACCTAGTTCTCAAAGAACAAGTCGTTGGAACCAACATTGTCATCGTAATATGTCGGCCGCAATGTCGAGAGAACGTTTTCCTTTTACAAGATTTATATCTGACTTCTTTTCCAGCACAGAGAAACACAGCACGCACATCAGCGCGGCCATGTTGTCGCAAATAATTATGAAATTTGCGCGCAAATCATATACATAATCATAATTATAATACCGGAAATATTTCGAACATTCACGTGACCATACAAGCTTTGTGCCGCTAATTAGCAGACTATATATACCCCAATATATAGTCTGCATTGCAGGCTACATGGGAAATTGACTAACTTAGTAGGTCGAAGATGTACAGTTACGGGAAAACTAGACGGGAAAACGGTAGAAGTTTTATGGGATACTGGAGCCCAGGTATCTATTGTCTCCGCAAAGTTTTTACAAGATAATTTTCCGAACTGTACTATAAAAAACGTGAATGAATTGTTGGATTGCGACCTTACACTGACGGTAGCCAATGGGAGCAGCATTCCTTACCGGGGATGGGTGGAGTTGAATTTCCAAATTGGGGAACCCAACAACGCAATTTCTGTCCCATTCCTAGTGGCGAATGAGAATGTAGAAATGCCTTTGATCGGATTTAATGTGATAGAACACTTAATTAGAGCTAACAAAATAAACGGCGATACAATTTCTTCTAACTTCAATGGTATTCAAATGTCCTGTGCTTCAGCTCTCGTTGAACTAATAAATAGCATTAGCGATGAGAAGTTGTGATTTGTAAAGACCCGCAAGAGAGATGTTGCAGAGCGAATACTGGCCCATTAGATAAGTCTACTCCTCTCTTGTTTGAATCCGACGAGAACGGTCAGTGGCCAGATGGGTTGGAAATATCAGATACCTTAATCGCAACGAAAGGAGGCAAATCAAACACCATAAAAATTGAAGTACGAAACACAACTAGGCATGATATCAAGCTTAGAGGTCGTACAGTCCTTGGTCGTCTCCAACTTGTTCGATCAGTTGTACCCGTTGATGTACAAATAAAGGAAGATCAAGATCGTCAACAATCCCATAATCAAAAAGAATCACGTGATTCGAAAGAAAATGAAGTGCCAGAGAGTGTCCCCGTGAATTTACCTGATCATCTGAAAGATGTGGATTTAGGGGAATTGACAAGCGAACAGCGAAATCTGGCGTCCCAACTACTTGTGGAAGAAGCTGATGCGTTTGCAAAAGACGATGACGACATTGGTGTTATTCCGACCCTCCAAATGAATATCCAGCTGAGTGACACGACACCGGTCCAAAAGAACTATGTTGCCGTACCTCGACCCCTTTACCCTGAGGTAAAGGCTGTTATAAACTCAAAACACAACTCAGGTGTGAGGAGATATATATATTAAAGAAGATTTCGTCGACTACATACAGCAGAATATTTACACGAGTTTATATAGCAAATCTTTTTGGGTTTTTTACCTGATTAACATAACAATACTTAATTGTTTAATTCGCATAATGAGTTTATATTAGTTTCGCCTATAACTACAATATATGTCAATAATGATCTCACAACATCCCTTTCTTCTCTCAACTTTGGAATCGATCCGGCAGATAAACTTCACGTCCTCCGTGCGTCACATAAACAGGTTGTCTGCCACATTGTGGATTGATCGACTGATCTACTACTTTGTCACAATCGTCTCTTGTCTCTGCTAGTTCTCCTTTCTCAAACTGCGATGTCTCGCGTACGATCTTGAAATGTGACTTGTCTCGCACGAACACTTTCCCATCATCAAATCGAGCTGTTACACCGTGTCCATGTATCTGGGTTACTCTACCCGGAATAATACTTAGTGGATCTGTTCGCCTGTTCTTCATGAGAACCCTGTCTCCAACAGCAATTCTGGACTTTTTCACATTTCTACGCTTATCGTGATATCTCTTGGACTTGAGTTTATACGAAGCATCATTCTTTCTGACTTCACAATCATATTTGTGCTTGAATGCATCTGATATCTCCGGCAATACACCAAGTCTCATTTTTCTTCCAAACATGAGCTCGAATGGAGTTCTTCCTGTAGCAGGATGCGGTGTGGCACGGTATGCACTTAACATTCCTTCAATTAGATTGCGGTATTTCTTCTTCTCTACTTTTGCAATCCGCTCCATCTTCTTCAGGTTCTGCATAAATTTCTCTGCTTCACCATTTCCTCTCGGATGTCTAGGTTTCACAGGTTTATGTATGAATCCCTTCTCACGAGCATATTCACTGAATTCATGTCCATTGAATGGAGGTCCTCGATCTGACTTCAATTCTTTCACTGTTCCAAACCACAAATCCAGGATTGGTTTCACACATGAAAACGATGTGGATCTGCAGTAACGTACAACAGGATAACGGCTGTAGAGATCATACCCGACCAGGGCATAAGTTCCATCCTTAAACGGTCCCTTGAAATCCACAGAAATCGTATGCCAAGGACCTGGCGGCAATGGTGTTGATTGGAGCGGTTCATTGTAGGTGCGATCATGGGTGAATTGACAGCTTTGACAATTTCATACAATCTCTTTACATAGTTTGGCAATTCCAGGAAACCAGATCTTCTCCTGAAGAAGCTTCAGTGTGCGGGTTTCTCCTGAGTGCCCAATCTTATGCGCTTTCTGGACAAAATCTTTGTACAGGATGATTTCTTCAACAACAGATAGGTCGGACGCTACTTCGAGAAATCTTGCAATTCTTCCATCATTGCCATGTCTTTTCCAAAGGTTATTCTGAATCACTTCTTTCAGGAACTGGTAGTCACTATCATCTTTCGCGATTTTCGAAAGGTACACGTTTTCTTCAGAGACTACTGCTCGTAATCCTTCCTCCATCTCGTTCACTGATTTCACCGTGGGAACATCGTTATGATTTTTCATCAGGTGTCTTGATCCATAATCAGCGATGTTTTCAGCTCCCTTTTGGTACTTGACCACATAATCTAAACCTTGTATGGCAAGAATCTGTCGCTCGATTCCTAAGGTGCTTTGGACGCTGGGTTATTAAAGAGATGCACAAGTGGTTTACAATCTGTGATAATCTCGAACTTTGGCGCACCAACCAAATACTTATAGAAGGCATCAGCACACGCAAATTTGATCGCAGCAGCTTCTAATTCGGTTTGTCCGTATCTTGTTTCAACATCAGTTAAAGCACGGTTGGCCACATGACACATTTTCCATTGTCCCTAGTCGTCTTGTTGGCATAGAATGGCACATATTCCCCCTGGAACGTTGCTAGATTTTTCTGTCTTCTTTCCAGCATCGACGTAGATCCTCATTGGTCTATCAGGAACAAAATAGGCAAGGGTTGTTTGCTCCGTCAAACTGTTCTTTAGACTTTCGAAAGCTTCCTGTTCTTTAGGTCCCCAGGAAAAAGTTGATGTTGATTTCGTTAACTGTGGCAACGGTGCAGCAATCTGGGCGAAGTTAAAGATGAAACGAGACATATATCCCACCATTTGCAGAAAACTTCTTACTCCTTCTTTTGAGTTGGGTTCTCCACATTCTTGTAATGCTCTCACTTTTTTCTCTGATGGTTTGATTCCTTCTGCCGTAAATCTGACACCATAAAACTCGACTTCTTCCTTTCCAAATTCACACTTCTCTAATCTCAATGTCAATCCATGGCCTTGCAGACGCGTCAGGACTAGATCGAGTGTTCGATTATGCTCGTCCCAGTTTTTTCCACCAATTAGACAATCATCTTGGTTACATTTCACATAAGGAATTCCCGCTAAAATCTCGTTTATTCGTCTGTCGAATTCATCTTGACTGGTTATCCATCCCTGCGCAAGCGTCTCATGCTTCAAATTCCCCCATGGCGTGGTCACGACTAAATATTTCTTGGATTCCTCATCAACTTTCATTTGATGATAGCCATTATTCATATCCAAATGTGAGAACACTTTGCAATCGCCAAAGGACGCAGACAGCTCGTCTATTCGTAAACCAGGCACGAAGCGAGTCCTTGATGCTCCTTTGTTAGCCAATCGGAAGTCTGCAGTGATTCGAACATCATGATCTCCTTTCGGCGTGATAACAAGTGGACTGGCATATGAAATTGGTTCTCCAGGTTTAGTCCAAGTCATTATCCCTTCTTCCACAAAGTAATTCAATTTCTTTTTGGTTCTTTCTGCAAGATGATGTGGCACGGGTCTTGGGCTTTGTATGACAGGTTGTGCATCGGGGTTCAGTTCGATGTGGGTAAGGATTGATTCGCCTGTTTCAGGATCTTTTAGTGTTCCTATGCCATGGAACATTTTCTTGTGCTTCTGCAGGATGTTTCTGAGTTCTTTCTTCCTGAGTGGTATTTCCTCTTCAGGTTTACACTTTCGTTCAGTGTTGTCACTTACGCCCGCATCGACTTTCTTAACAAACTCTCCCTCAGCGCTGTATTTAATCATACCGAGTCTCATCAGTGTTCTTTCTGATAACAAGGAGTGTTTATGGATACAATCTTCAACAATGTAGAGATCGGCGAGTGTCTCTGCGTTCTTGTTTCACATCCTTGCATCTTTAATTGTAGCTATAACTTCAATTTCTTCACCATTCAGGGCGTAGATCTTCTGTTTTGGCTTCTTAATCTGCCTCTCAACATCGGGATTTCCTTCATGAATTTTCTTGAAATCGCTTACGGAGATTAGATCAACATCAGCGCCAGTATCTGGATCAACGATGATTTTTACTTCAAATATATGGACGGGTAATAAAATGTTGCTAGCATTTTGTCCTTTGACCGCCCGTATACCCAATTTCTCGCTAACACATCTGTAAAATTCGGGATCAGAATCAGATGAAGCAACAGGGTCTAGTATGGAATCATTTGTCCCATGGCCACCACACAATCCGGCAGCTTCGGCAGCTTTTACTTGCTTATTTCTGTTGTCCAATTTTCTCGAGCAGCACTGTGCACTGAAATGACCAACCTTCCAACAGTTGAAACACTCTTTCTCGGCAGCTGGGCATATAGGGTGTGATCTATCACGTCCACACTTGGTGCAAGCTTTCTTCTCTTTTTCGTCATTCGAGAGTTTCCTCGGGTTTTCGCGATTTCTAAATGAATATAACTTCTGTGATTTCCTTCTCGCGAATCTTTTTTTAGCTACTCTTCGCACTTCAAATTCGGGAAGTTCGCTCTTGATTTTCATTTCGTTTCTTTGTGCTTCAACGTCTTGCTTTGTAGTTGCATATTTCAAGAAGTTCTCAAGCGACCAATTATTCTCTAATGCTTTCGCTTGTAGGCTTTCATCTTTACATGTTAATATTAAACGATCTAGGATCATCTCATCATCCTGTCCGTGAAAATCGCATTCTTTAGCGAGTCGTCGAAGTTCAAGTTCATACTGTGCGATAGATTGGCCCGGTTGTTGAACGGCTTTATTAAATCTAAATCTGGCGTGAAGTCTTGTGTTTGTTGCAACATATACATGCTCGATTTTAGGAATAAGCTCCTCGTATTCGTCAAGATCTCCCTCCGGGTCAGCTCCATTCTCGTCTATAGAAAGAACTCTATCCCCACCATGAACTAACAACGCTGGTTTCATGTCTTCAGGCTTTACGATGTCGAAGTATTTCATTTGAACTTCAAGTCTTCGTCTCCACAATTTCCATTTGCATGTGGTTTCTAATATATCTTCGTCTGGCTTGAATTCTTCAATTTTCAACGCTTTCCTCAGTTTAGGAGGCATACTTGCTTAAGTGAATCCTCGTCGCCAATGTTATAAACTCAAAACACAACTCAGGTGTGAGGAGATATATATATTAAAGAAGATTCTGTCGACTACATACAGCAGAATATTTACACGAGTTTATATAGCAAATCTTTTTGGGTTTTTTACTTGATTAACATAACAATACTTAATTGTTTAATTCGCATAATGAGTTTATATTAGTTTCGCCTATAACTACAATATATGTCAATAATGATCTCACAACAAAGGCGTACATTGAAGATCTCTTGAATCGTGATTTCATTCGCAAGTCCAGGTCACCCTACAGTTCTCCAGTCGTCTGTGTGCGAAAAAAAGATCAAAGTCTAAGACTTTGTGTTGACTACAGGGAATTGAACAAAAGGACGCTGGTCGACCGCCATCCTATTCCTAGAATCCAAGAAACGCTTGACAATCTCGGAGGCAGTTCCTGGTTCTCGGTTCTTGATCAAGGAAAAGCTTATCACCAGGGATTTCTAACACCCGAGAGCCAACCCCTCACGGCATTTATCACTCCTTGGGGATTGTACAAGTGGGTCCGGATCCCATTTGGCCAGTCCAACGCACCAGCTTCCTTTCAGCGATTCATGGAGACGTGCTTGGGTGGTCTTCGCGACGAGATCTGCATCCCTTACCTTGACGACATAATCGTCTTCAGTTCCAGCTTTGAAGACCATATTGAACACACTTGCGAAAAGTCTTTCAACGTCTCAAAGAACATGGTGTAAAGCTGAAACCGAAGAAGTGCACCATGTTTAAGAGAGAAGTGGTGTTTTTGAGAAGAGTCGTGTCTGAAGAAGGGTACAAGCTCGATCCGTCAACCATTGCCCCAATTCTCTGTCTTAGAGATTCGCCTCCTCGGACTGTCAACGAAGTTAGGAAGTTAATGGGTTTCTTGAACTATTACCGGCGATACATCGGGAACTTTTCAAGGATCGCTAAGCGAATCTACGACCTTGTGAAGGTTTCCGAAACGATTCCAACGGTGTAAAGGGAAGCGCAAAACGTGGTGGTAAACAAGCGGCGAACCATCCAGTCTCTTGGACGTCAACGCATCAGTCCGTGTTGGAAAAGCTAATTGGATGCCTTGTGAGCGCTCCAGTGATGGCATATCCGGATCCCAACAGTCCCTACGTGCTCCACACCTATGCATCAGAGAGCGGATTAGGAGCAGTGCTATACCAGGAGCAGAATGGTGTCCTGCGCGTTATTGCCTATGGTTCACGAACTTTAACACCAGCTGAAAAGAATTACCACCTTCATTCTGGTAAATTAGAATTTCTTGCGTTAAAATGGGCTATTTGTGAACAGTTTAGAGATTATCTATATTACTCTCCAAGCTTTGTCACCTACACGGATAATAACCCATTAACCTACATTTGGTGAACGGCTAAGCTGAATGCGACTGGTCTTCGTTGGATCGGGGAGTTAGCTGAATTCAATTTCACCATACGTTATCGCCCCGGAAAAACTAATACAAACGCAGATACCTTGTCCAGATTACCTGAGGATATGAGTCAATACATGGTATCGTGCACTGAAGAAACATGCCAAGATGAATTGCGAGCTTTGATTCACTCGATACAATTACAAGACAAAGGACAATTCACTTGGATTTCCTCTGTGACCCACAATCCAAAAATATTATACCAAAGTGATCCTCTCCCGTCTGCTAACAACAGTGAACAGTTTGACGTGGCCGATATTCGACATGCCCAACTTAAAGACCCTGTTGTTGGTAAAGTGTATGGATTTGTGAAAAACAAACAACGACCACTAGTTTCCCAGACGGCCGAAGAGTTGCCAGAGACGAAACTCCTCTTGCATGAATGGTCCAAGTTATTTATTGGTAAAGATGGCGTCCTAAGACGAAAGACTGAAGCATATGAGCAAATTGTCCTCCCAAAGAAATACCATCGGACCGTTTTACGAGAATTGCACTATAATATGGCTCACCTTGGCTCTGAACGCGTTCTACGGTTAGCTTGTGATCGGTTCTACTGGCCAAGAATGCAAAGGGACGTAGAGTTCTACGTGAGACACATATGTCGTTGCATCAAACAAAAACCACCACGCTTCAAGACTAGAGCTCCCCTCCAGCCTATCATCACCACTTCACCATTCGAGCTGGTCTCTATCGATTTCATTCACCTTGAAAAGTCGAGTGGAGGATTCGAGTATATGCTGGTAATCGTCGACCACTTCACCCGGTATGCTCAAGCCTACCCGACCAGAAACAAGTCAGCGAAAACCGTGGCCGAGAAGTTATACAACGACTACATCCTTCGTTTTGGCTTTCCGGCCAAGATCCACCATGATCAAGGTGGAGAATTCGAGAACCACCTCCTTAAAAAGCTGGAAGACCTTTGTGGCGTTGGTCATTGTCGTACAACACCTTATCATCCCCAAGGCAATGGACAGGTTGAACGGTTCAATAGAACACTGCTGGACATGCTTCGGACGCTTCCAGAGACCGAGAAATCACGCTGGAAAGATCACGTAAATAAAGTGGTGCATGCATACAATTGCACTCGCAACGATACGACAGGATTCTCGCCGTTTTTCTTGCTATTTGGAAGACACCCTCGTCTTCCCATTGACCTGATCTTTCCAACCGAAACACCAGCAACAAAACCTGAGTATCCACAGTACGTGAAACAATGGCGAGCAGCAATGAAGGAAGCGTACCAACTGGCCGAAAACAAGATTAATGAAAAAGGGGTTCAAGCAAAGAAAACTTACGACAGATGGGTTCGTAGCTCGGTGCTCGAACCAGGAGATTGCGTCTTGGTACGTAACCTGAGTGAGCACGGTGGACCGGGCAAGCTTAGGTCCTTTTGGGAGGGTGATATTCACCTAGTGGTCCGGCGAAAGGGCCCGGACAGCCCCGTTTACGAAGTAAAGTCAGAGAAGACTGGCAGCAAGAGCAGAGTTCTACACCGAAATCTACTTCTCCCTTGTAGTTACTTGCCCGTAGGTAACACACAAGAACACCCGAAGGCAAAACGATCACTCGCAAGAACACCTCGACAAACACGACAACACCCACCAAAACCTACGTCGACCCAAAGTGCTGAAGTGTCCAGTGACGAAGAGTGCCCAGAGATCGTTGCCAGCCCTCCAACCTCTGAAAATCATGAGCCACCTTCGTTCGAAGATCCTACCCCAGCTGAGACGATACCTGAACCCCCACCTACGGACCAGACTGTTCCTGCCGACCCTGCGTTACCAGAGGAAATTCAACAAGCCCAACCACAACCCAATGATTTGGTCGAGGAACCAAGAGATCCTAATGGTGAACAGATTGATCCAAACCCTGATCCCAGAATCCAACCAACAAATGCGGTTGAAAACACTAGACCACATCGAACACGGCGCCCACCTGAATGCTTTACCTACTACAATCCAGGCCAACCAGTGGGAGTACTCCCAATCTCAGCACCCTTCCGACCAGATTCCTACCCTCCCTTTTCCACATTTGTACCCTCCACCTTTCCACCGCTTTTTCCAGAACCCCCTCCCAACCACTTCCAGTACACCCCACGTCAGTTTTCCCGTACCCAATGTACTAGAACTCATTATTAACTTTCAACTTAATTAGTGTTTCGCTTTATTGAATTAATTTAAAAGAAAAAAACGCTTTCAACCTTTACAATATTATTAGGATGCACGGTATCCAGAAGCTATCATGTGAGATAAGTAGACAGTTATTCCACAGTAATACAAGCTGCAGCGTATTATTTTGGCTACGAAGTTAACAAAGTAGATTATCGTCAATTAGGATCCTTGTAAAAAGTTTTGTATAGTGCTGTGATAGAATCATGAGAGACACATGTCTCTGAAAGAACAACGTACCAATGGTACAATATTTAGAGTTTATAAGAAAAAAAACAAAAAACAAATCCCCAAGTGTTACGGGACGACACTTATTTTGGGGGGGAAATATGTAAGCCGCATTAATTAGCCAGACTCGGTGAAACTGTAACCGAACGGACAGGTGTGAGATAACATACACACGTGTGTGTGAGAAGAGAGTCGAAGTCAGATACTATAGGAGTGTAGATCACTAACATATTGTTGAGATAATAAAAGTAAAGAATTGGAGTAGAATCGTGTGTAATACTGGTGTGTGCAACGATATTTAAAGAACCTGTGGCCGTAAGGCTAACACTGCCTTACATCTCTAATATATGAGTCTTTTCTTTTTGCTTTTACAACATCTAGAGGGTATGCTATAATCATTTTGTGGTCCGATCTTACTAAGCTTTTTACAACTTTTACTTTTTTCCAATAGTGTGGAATGTTCGTGATAAATAGATCTAGAATGTTATCTCCTCTAGTAGGTTTTTTAACTATTTGGAACAGAGATTGTTGGTTTAATAATGAACAAATATTCAGTTTGTTCAAATCGCCTGCAATTATGATTTTAATGTTAGGCAATGATGATAATAGCTGTTCGCATGAGTCAGTCAAGAATTCAACAAGATCATCAGAGTTGTATGTATGATCGGGAGGATGGTATATAGAGGCCACATGAAAAATTGAGTTTTCAGTTGTAATTTTGGCCCATAGGCCAAAGCTATTTGTCAGATTTGGTAGCGGCTCCATCTTCCAATCGTTTCGGCATATAATTGCCACGCCACCACCACGACGATTAGTTCGGTCTTTTCTTAAGATTGAATACCCAGAGGGACATATAAGAGAATTGCATACAGACAAATTTAGCCAAGTTTCAGATACAAAACCAATATCAATGTTATTGCTTTTAATGTCTGCGTACAAGGCTGGATGAGCGTCTGGTTTTACAATTGATCGTGTATTCAGTACTAAGCATTGTGGGATTTGCTGTGGTTTGCTAGGTTCACACTTTGCAATATTTACGTACTTAAGGTTGCGATGCCGGTTAGCTGTGTTCCGCGCATTTTGCCTAGGTCTGTGGCCATGAGCGCGAGAAGATATTCTGACTTGAATTGTGTGAGCCATTACATGTACGTTGATAAAATTCTCTTATGGGTTAAATTTATTTCACGCTTCGCAAGATGCTCCTCCTTTGGGCGCCAAGGCTTACAAGTAAAAAATTTTGGCCAGAAATTATCTTCCTGCACGAGTGAACTAGCAGCCAGGGGGACATGGATCTTCGATGAAAGGGTTCCACTGCGCTGACTAGGGAAAATGGAGATATATGTTGGGACTATATTTTTCTTCTTTAGGTAAGATAAAATCTGATTTTCATTCACGTCTTGGGTGATGCCAGATAGAAAAAATTTCTTTATTTTTCTTCGCTTTCGCTCTACGCCGATAAAACCATCGGACTCGCTAGAAGACACCTTGTTTCTGCTAAGTGATTTCTGCAAGTTTACCTTAGGTTTATTACTCGTATCATATGCATGAGATGACTTTACAGTGTTTGCGTAAGTTAATTTACATTCTTGCGATGAAGTCAGCTCAGCACTTGTTGTATCATTATTAGGTTTTAACTGTTCATCCTCATTTAATTTCACGACAACAAGGCTATCATTGGTATTTTCGCATGCATCATCAATGACAATGGGTTCTTGATTAGTGAGATCGTTAACAGATTCCGGCCCATTGTTCATATTAGGATTTGCGGAATCGTTCAAGACAAAAGGCTTCACAATTGTTGCATCATTAATGTTATCTTGATTAACATATTCAAATTGTACCAAGTACAAAAGAAATGCCATCATACATATTGGTTATGATAACGACAATTTGCCAAAATTTTGGAAAATCCAGGAGATATTAGTTGTTGCCAAAAACCTTGCAGCAATCCAGTTTCTTGTGCAGCCACTGATCACTGTCAACTTTGAAAGCCATCTCCAGTGTTATGAGGTCAACATTCCAGATGATAACATTGAGATTGAAATTCGACAACACAAGGACTTCACATGCTACATCCCAAAACATCTCTGCTGGCCATATGGTCGCCGGGTTGGCGCCTGGTATGTGTGTACCGGATATGAGCTTGGCACCAACAGTTAGATGAAGATAACAACTATGTAAAAATGTAGATAACAATGTAGATATGTAAATAACAATGTAGATATGTAAATAATAATGTAAATATGTAAATAACAATGAAGATATGTAAATAACAATGTAAATATGTAAATAACAATGTAGATATGTAAATAACAATGTAAATATGTAAATAACAATGAAGATATGTAAATAACAATGAAAATATGTAAATAACAATGTAGATATGTACAATACAGTAACTGTCAAGTGAAAAAACGTTAGCAGGAGTTTAGCCTACTAAGTTGTAATGCACTCCTTACTTATTTTTCTTTTTGACAAATGTCAGACAATTTCACTGTTCAACGAGGAAGCTTTGGAGCTTTAAATAGCTTTGGAGCTTTAAACACTTTAAACCAATAACCTGTAAAGCTTTCACCACTAACATAAAATTTGACAACCTCCCCAGTTATTGCCCATTAAGCTAAAATCAGGCCTAGTGTGTCCTATTATCACTTTACTTGTCAGCATCAGACATTTTTACTAATCAGTGAGTAAGCTCTTCAGCTTAATGCATCCAATAAGGCTGCATCAAGCCTAAATGTGCTTAATTGTTCACTACTGAAATGTGCTTAATTGTTCACTACTGTTCACTACTGGCTGTTCTAGTATGCAACATTTAATATGCAATTGTTGACTGTTGCATGACTAAATGGTTGGGCTGGCCATGCTACTAATGTTAAGTCACTCAGGGTATTTTTGTAAAATACAGACATAGATATGTAAACAATTGCTCTGCTAATTTTTCAGTATTGAGCACTCTCATATCTTATATGAAAGGATCATCAGTGTTTGTTATTCATTGGTTCATCATTGATTGTTCCTTCATTATAAGATTTTGTTTGGCCCACTTCGCAGTTGTTTAATATACTAATGTACCAATTGTTCTAAGAGAGGTTTCTAGAAGTTTCTAGAAGTTTTCAAACTGCTGTTTTAGTTTGTGTATTTCTGCATATCTGTTCATTTAAAACTTCTGTTAAGTAAACTCATGCAGGCAATGCAGGCAAGATCTCTGAAGAAATACTTCAATATACACACACATAAAAGCTCAGTTTGCTGTGAATTTTAGATTAATTAATATTAACCCAGTTTTTAAAATATAACACAGCTTTGAGCAACTAGCCCCAAGGAGTAAATGTGTGGGTTGGAGCAAGTATACAGTATGTTAAACACCTAGAAGGCGAGCTGTATGTGATATACATGCAGTATACTCTCCTGACAAAGGCCCTCAGATCGAAACGTCGAGAAGTGTTTTGTTTATTTAGGCAGTTGTTATACCACATTTCATGCTAAGTTGTTCGAAGACGCTGCCACGCTGCTCCTTGGTTATATTGGAACTAGTATACAAGGTGTTTCATACTTAAATCACTATTAAAGAGGTTTATGGGACTTTGTTTTCCCAAGCTAGAAGGTATTTGACACGTGTTTAATAGAGAGTGGTTTAAAAGTGAATATTCCTATAAAAATATTATACGCCATCAATATTATCCAGTTCATAATCAAGAAGATATCTATCTAGTTTACTAGTATACACAGACCTTCAAATTCTTTGCTTCGATTCTTTCTTGATTCATTCTGTACTTTTATATTATATACAAAAAGATAAAAATGCCTTCTCAACTGTTCTCAACTATATTACTGAACCAGCAGGATCCAGTGAACTCTATACAACTCAGAGATAACTCCTAACAAACATCCCTATTCAGTTTGTTTACAGTTCAATGGCAGGATCATTTTGACACGTCATGTAATTTAACCCCTCAGAAGGTGTTATTTTAATCCCATTTCGCTAAGTCACTATTCGAATTCGCGCACCCAAGATTTAATCCCTCAAATAGTGTTAATTTAATCCCAACGAGGTGTTTTTTAACCCCAATATTGAGGTTAAAGTAGTTTTAAAATTTTTAATACCCTTAAAAACCCTTTCATATGGTATTAAAATAACACCTTGAAAATAACAGTGTACGCAATAATGGATATACAAGTGTACTGTGGTGTGTACACCTGTGGTGTACACATGTATCAAATTGTACCTACAATAGCTTAACAATTCCCAGTAACTTACTGGATATAATGAATTTATAATATATAGTAATTTACTGTATACAATGCTCTGATCGGGTGTGTAGTCATGGAAGTCTAACACCCCAACATTTCATTAGCTATATTAAAAAAGAAAATGTAAGTTGGTATTACTAATGAAACTGATTACAATAGCGCTGTGGCAATGCAAACACAGGTTGAACTAAAGTGCTTTGCTCACAGTTTTAGAGCACAGTAATATTTAAGAAACGAGGCCCATGGGAACAATCACTCAAACTTAAGCAGGTCATCGAATGATATCAAACAAAATATTTACGAAGAAAATAAGAAATTTATGTAATGTGATTTTATAAATAGACTACTAAGGCAAGGTGTACCCCCAAGAGGATACGCCTTGCCGACGATAATTAAAAATCTTAAATGATGGGCTTGGTTCCTATCTAAAAGACCGACAGGTAATGGATGGCACGCAAGATGGGAAAGGTGGTCAATGGCCAGCAGGAAATCGAAAACTAACAAAGACCGAATACCCAAAACACAAACGGCCAGTTTAAGTGCGACATCGCAAAACACAGAGCTCCTTTAAAGTTGAAAGGTATTTACAGAAGTGTTCTACTCGTTTTTCTATATATAATTATATATTGATATACATATACATAGTAGCTAGGAATACACAATGGTACCCCCAAAAGTTTTGGTCCTGGGACACTCATTTTCTTGTCGCCTACAGCGCGACCTAAAACGTAAATGGGATATTCACATGTGCCCAACCTTTAAACTGAAGGGCACAGTGAGCATTTCTCTACACTGTATAGGGGGTTGAACAGTGGAGGAGATCTGCAAATTTGATTTAAGCATAGTTTCTCGGTGTGCCCCAGATATTGAACAATTTGTCCTCCTTAAGGCCCGAAACAGTTGGTTCACACATTGACGACTTGGTTGCTCTATTGCTGGATCAATATCGGGCAATATAAATTGTACACCGGGGCCATCCTGGGGCCATCCTTCAAACAAGTAAAATGTAATGAATATATATATATATATATATATATATATATATATATATTATATATATATATATTATATATTATATATATATAATATTATATATATATATATTATATATATATATATATTTGATGTCGCTATGGGTAGTTTCGATGGTGCCGAAGTCTGCGAGTTGATTGGATTGTTCATATTAAACACATTAGCATCACAATTTGGTAAAAATATGGTTGGTCTATATCGGGATGATGGCTTGATGTTGATCAAAGGAAAGAAGGGCAGATCAGCTGACGCGGCTAGAAAAGAACTTCACCGCATCTTTGAGCAGTTCGGGTTAAAAATCACCATTGATATTTGCCATCAATCAGTCAACTTTCTTGATGTCACCTTAAACCTGAAAGATAATCAGTTCTCCCCTTACCGAAAACCTAATAATGACCCAGTTTACATCGACAGCAGGTCTAACCATCCACCATCCATAATCAGACAACTTCCCAAATCGATCAACAAACGTATATCCTCACTTTCGTCGAACAAAACCAGTTTTGATTTAGCTGCCCCGCTTTACGAAGATGCTCTAAAACACAGTCATTTCAACACCACCTTAAGTTACCAACAAGATGAAAACAACTACAACCCCAAGCGAAGAACGCGATCAAGAAACATAATCTGGTATAATCCACCTTATAGTAAGAATGTGAAAACGAATGTAGCACAAAGGTTCCTTCGCTTAATTGATAAGCATTTCCCAAAGTCATCGCCTCTCCATAAAATTTTCAACCGGAACACGGTCAAAGTGAGTTACTCTTGTATGAACAATGTTAAAACCTCAATCTCCAACCACAATCATAGAGTCCTTAAACATCAAAACAACTCCCAATGTTCTTTGAAATCATGCAACTGCAGAGTTAAGGAGGAATGCCCAATGAACGGTAATTGTCTCGTGAAAAGTATTGTGTACAAAGCGGAAGTTAGCTCGGATAATGGAGAAGTTGTCAAGCATTATATTGGTATGACATCAGGTAGCTTCAAACTCAGATACAGCAACCACTTAAAGTCTTTTAACCACGAACGCTACTCTGGAGAAACAGAGCTCTCGAAGTATGTTTGGGGGCTCAAGTCGCAAGATAAAACCATTGGGATAAAATGGTCAGTGATGAAGCAAGTTCCCGCCGCATGTCCAGAAATGAAAGTTTGCAATTTATGCACCGAGGAAAAAAGATTAATCATGCTATCAGACAAAAACAAATCGTTGAACAAAAGGACAGAACTGTTTAGTAAATGCCGGCATAGATATGGTTTTAAGGTTTGTAATGTTAAGCGCACGCAAACATGCACGTTAAAACTCTCGCGTAATCAATCAAAAACGCGTGTGCGTAAACCGTTGTAAATAGTTATCGCCTGAGGATCGTACTAAAACTAGTATGTGAAACACAGTGTAGCGATGAAATACAATTTTATGATTATATTTTGTTGATTTGTTTGTGTTTTTGCTCTACTATTTACTTGTATTGAGCACTCTGGTTTACTACGCACAAATCCAAGATTATTATATATATATATATATATATATATATAATATATTATATATATATAATATATATATATATATATATTGTACTTTTGCTCTTCATTGAGCCATTTGTCACTTGTGGATATATATGTGTAAGGTGTATTTGTTTTTCTACACAAGCATGACCAACCGGGCAAGCAGAAAATTCTACTTGACCGCGGTGGGAATCGAACCCGCGACCTTCGCATTTCTAGAACGATGCTCTACCGGTGATTTTACTTAAGATGTTATTGACAATGCGGAGTTTCGTCCTTTTGCATGTCGTTATGCAGTTACTTCTGCAAATGTTGATATATTAAGGGTACATATTGATCTTAGTTTTAGCTATAAGCTGATTGTTTTATATTTAGAGTGATCAACATTTGCAGAAGTAACTGCATAACGACATGCAAAAGGACGAAACTCCGCATTGTCAATAACATCTTAAGTAAAATCACCGTCGTTCCCAACTTCGCCTTGTAGCTCAGACGGTAGAGCATCGTTCTAGAAATGCGAAGGTCGCGGGTTCGATTCCCACCGCGGTCAAGTAGAATTTTCTGCTTGCCCGGTTGGTCATGCTTGTGTAGAAAAACAAATACACCTTACACATATATATCCACAAGTGACAAATGGCTCAATGAAGAGCAAAAGTACAATATATATATATATATATAATTATATATATATATATATATATATATATATATATATAATAATCTTGGATTTGTGCGTAGTAAACCAGAGTGCTCAATACAAGTAAATAGTAGAGCAAAAACACAAACAAATCAACAAAATATAATCATAAAATTGTATTTCATCGCTACACTGTGTTTCACGTACTAGTTTTAGTACGATCCTCAGGCGATAACTATTTACAACGGTTTACGCACACGCGTTTTTGATTGATTACGCGAGAGTTTTAACGTGCATGTTTGCGTGCGCTTAACATTACAAACCTTAAAACCATATCTATGCCGGCATTTACTAAACAGTTCTGTCCTTTTGTTCAACGATTTGTTTTTGTCTGATAGCATGATTAATCTTTTTTCCTCGGTGCATAAATTGCAAACTTTCATTTCTGGACATGCGGCGGGAACTTGCTTCATCACTGACCATTTTATCCCAAATGGTTTATCTTGCGACTTGAGCCCCCAAACATACTTTGAGAGCTCTGTTTCTCCAGAGTAGCGTTCGTGGTTAAAAGACTTTAAGTGGTTGCTGTATCTGAGTTTGAAGCTACCTGATGTCATACCAATATAATGCTTGACAACTTCTCCATTATCCGAGCTAACTTCCGCTTTGTACACAATACTTTTCACGAGACAATTACCGTTCATTGGGCATTCCTCCTTAACTCTGCAGTTGCATGATTTCAAAGAACATTGGGAGTTGTTTTGATGTTTAAGGACTCTATGATTGTGGTTGGAGATTGAGGTTTTAACATTGTTCATACAAGAGTAACTCACTTTGACCGTGTTCCGGTTGAAAATTTTATGGAGAGGCGATGACTTTGGGAAATGCTTATCAATTAAGCGAAGGAACCTTTGTGCTACATTCGTTTTCACATTCTTACTATAAGGTGGATTATACCAGATTATGTTTCTTGATCGCGTTCTTCGCTTGGGGTTGTAGTTGTTTTCATCTTGTTGGTAACTTAAGGTGGTGTTGAAATGACTGTGTTTTAGAGCATCTTCGTAAAGCGGGGCAGCTAAATCAAAACTGGTTTTGTTCGACGAAAGTGAGGATATACGTTTGTTGATCGATTTGGGAAGTTGTCTGATTATGGATGGTGGATGGTTAGACCTGCTGTCGATGTAAACTGGGTCATTATTAGGTTTTCGGTAAGGGGAGAACTGATTATCTTTCAGGTTTAAGGTGACATCAAGAAAGTTGACTGATTGATGGCAAATATCGACGGTGATTTTTAACACGAACTGCTCAAAGATGCGGTGAAATTCTTTTCTAGCCGCGTCAGCTGATCTGCCCTTCTTTCCTTTGATCAACATCAAGCCATCATCCCAATATAGACCAACCATATTTTTACCAAATTGTGATGCTAATGTGTTTAATATGAACAATCCAATCAACTCGCAGACTTCGGCACCATCGAAACTACCCATAGCGACATCAAATATATATATATATAATATATATTAATATATATATATATATATATAAAACTTCGTAATTTACAAATATTGTTATAAGGTTATAATCCAAGTCTTGCTAATACACTAATTTCCGGATTTACTTCGGGTTTTCACATTCGTTTCCCTGGCACAGAAGCAAAAAATTGAAGCAAAAAATTTACGGTCTGCTCTTGACAACCTAGAAGCGGTTGACCAAAAATTAACAAAAGAGTCAGAAGCATCTCGCCTTGCTGGGCCCTTTAATTCTCCGCCCTTTCCAAATTTTTGTGTTTCGCCTTTGGACCTGCTTCCTAAAAAACAATTAGGAGTCTGGGCATTTAGTGGATTTTTCGCACATGTCCCCTAAGCGCTTCTTAAGGTGTTTTTGGTCGAAACTTTGCAGAAAATAACAAAAGGAACTCTGGGAAATCTTGAGAAAGAATGTGAGTTTCGACCTTTTCAAAGCTTCCGCATCTCCTTACGTGGACGGTTTTTGAGTTGTTGTATCAACGTGAAACTTTGCGCCGCAATACACTGAAACCCTGGCTTTCGTGTATTCGAGGTTTGTGGAAAAATATTAATCCCCTAATATTTTACAGATTTTTAAAAAATAATGCCTGAAATAATAATACTGAAAAAAAATCTGGAAAATATTCCCAGTTTAACTAAATTGCCCCAAACTTCGCAGGCATGTGTAAAAAGGTGTGGTCAATATTAGTCGCAAGTTTCAATAGGCAGTCGCGACACCACCTTTTTCCTCGCTGATTTTCACAGACTGCATATAGTCCTTCACAGAAAGGTTTGAGAGTGCCCCGTATCTTTGTCCGCTTCCCATAATGACCCGGAGCATGATGAAATCTCGCATCTTAGCAAAATTTGCTGGACTGATGGCACTTGGGTCTTTTTGCAGCAGCAAACAACCCCTTGATCTCTCTTGAGACATCCCCATTGGTCAGAACCTGGAACTCTTCTGGAGAAAGAATTTCCTCCTGGTCCTTCTCCCGGACTTCCTGTCGCTGTTTCGCGGCCGCCGTGTTGAAATTTGGGGCCCTTGAAGATTTTGATGATTACACTGGGATTATACAAAGATCTAGATGACATTACAAAAGGTCAGATTCAAATAATAAAGCAAAATTGTAGAGGAGCTCATGAATTTGAAAGCTCTGGTTCCTCAACCGAAAAGAAAATATGCTGTGTATAAAAATATCAAACCAAGCATACTTCCTGATTTCAATTTTCAGCACTTTTATGACTGGATAAACCAGCTCAAAGATGACACAGTTAAGAAAAGAAAGGCACGTTAATGTAATTCACAAATGTTCCATGTGTGAACATTGCGATGGCCTGTAACATAATGAAAAACATTAAAGATTTTCGACCGAAATGCCTTTTAACTTTTTTAATAAACATTGTTTTACGTTTCTATAGCCAGTGTCAACCTTTTCTCTTATATATAATGATTACTCATGGCTGCAATTTCAGTATTTTCATATATATATATATATATATATATATATATATATATTAATATATATATATATATTATATATATATATATATATTATATAATCTATATATATTTTATGTATTTTATACAAAATAAAATAAATATATATATGTATATATATTTTATGTATTTTATACAAAATAAAATAAATATATATAAACACTATTTATATACAACTTTAACAAAATGAGGACTGTTCTGAAGTATCCATACTTGTTTCCTCATATTCAGTCAAATTGTAAGAACAATCAGTTACTGAGTCAAAGGATTGTAGCAAGTCGGAATCCCAACATGAATAGTTGTCATTAACAGAGTCATTCATGCTAAACCATTCATCATGGAAACTAGTTTCCATTGATTCATCCAACTTTAGCACAATAAGTGATGACATATCCTCGATCTTTATATAATTAAAAACTTTATTTAAGATTACTAAAATGTCATGAGCATAGACCTTATGCCAGATCTCAACATAATGTGTGATATAATCAGTTGTGAACAGGTATTCACAATTTGTTAAAACCTGATTGATGTGGAAACTGCTGAATTCGTTCTGAACACTTAACAATGATATTGTTGCATCCTTGGTGAAGTTTATTTTATATTCTTGAAGGAGTGTGTGTAGCTCAGTTTTTTGCTTGTCTGAAACAGCCCGTTTTTTTATCAGCAGCAGTAACAGTTAATTGCTTTGTAGCAGAGATCATCATAGTCCAATTGCAGCAAGATTTGGAGCACTTGCACAGCTTTGCACAATTGTCACAACATTGACAACCAGTAAATTGTTTTTCTTGATAACTTTCAAAATTCTTTGTTAGTCCTTGTCTTCTACAACTGGATCCTTTAATAAAATTTACCATTTGGGGTTCAGAACCTCGCAGTAATTTTGCATTGTATAGTATTCTACTGATACTATTTGTACCATCACATCCAATCCTGCCACTTTCTTGCATATAGCATTCTATGTTTTGTGGAGCTCCAAAATGAATAGATTCATTAACATTACAACAATTGACCCCCATACCAAAAGCAACAGTACATATCAGAGCCCTCAGGCAACTGTTGGGATTAGCAAATTGCTTGACAATATGCTTTTTTGCACTTTCTGGTGTTCCACCATGAAACATTTCCACTAGTCGAAATCTAGGATTTTGTTCATGTTTCATATAAATGTTATCTTCTAATACAGATGAAAAAAAAATAAGTGCATGCGCGTTGTTTTCGCGTTTGAGTATACATGAGTCTTCGAGAACATGTTTCCTTTTTCTCCGGCGATTCGGGTGTGGTGGTGTGGGGGGTGTGGGTCATGTAGCACCTCCAACAAGGTCTGATGCGATTGGTTGATGAGAAAGTTAATTATTAACAACATTGTTTTTAACAAATTCAATTATTGCAAACATTTGCATTTGAATAATGTCAAATTAATGATTATAATGTCAAATTACTCCAGGCAAAACGAGATACAATTGTTTATGAAGAACCTTCTACAATCAAATATGACTAATCACTGACTAAACAGAACAAAACTGGACATTGTTTCCGGTGAAAAATAGAGATAACATGAAGTCAGCCACAAGAAAAACTGCTAATATATGTAATGTAAGTGTTTCACAGGTAGCAAAGGTATCAAGGGTAGCAAATTTTTCCCTTTTGTACAATCTTTAAGTTGTTTGCCAAAATTTAATTCGCAAAATATTTATTTTGAATACTAAAATGCTTTTTACCACAGATGCATATGAGCTATATTTTAAATGCTTCAGCCACTCTGACGAATACTAAAAACAATGGAGTTCCTCAAATCAGCACCTTTTTCAGGGCAAATTTGAAAAAAGTTGCTTCGAAATCTGCTTCAAAACGTTGCCAGATAATTGGAAAAGTTGCTCAGAAATTTCAAACAAGTTGTTGGTAATTGACTAATTGCTAGTATTTTTTATGGAATTGAAGAGAAAAGGGAAAAGTGAGGAACAAGGCACAAGTTCAAGTTGTTGGAAACGCAAAATGTTGCCGAGCACAATCTGGGTAACTATAAGCTTGTAATTAAATAACTTGCTCCGACCAGTGAACTTACA